>NC_040031.1:8199098-8222495 GCF_000972845.2 Larimichthys crocea
AACTAACACCAGACATGTAGACACTTCAGTCCGAATTACAAATAATGAAGCCCCGCTGAGCAATCAGATTCAAGACTTGTGATCTGAGTCGACACTTCAGTCTGAATTACAAGAAGAGAGGTCTGGAAAAGAGAAAGCAGGAGCCATGCTAGTTGGAAGTAAGTGACCTGGAGATGCAGTTAAAAAACTCAAAGAAAATTATCTGGGGTATCTGAACTTCTCAGCAAGGTGGAGAAAAAGAATGAGAGCAATTCCTCTCAAATAATCAATCTAGAAAGAGAGAGAGGTTAGATACAGATGTTTTTTTTTCTTTTTTCCAAAAAAGGTGAGTAGCAAAAACACATTACCAAACTTTCCAAAGGAAAAATATGAAATTTCAATAAAAATGAACTAAGGCTTCTAAACTCAGAGATTTTTTAATTTATTTTTACAACAAAAATGAAATAACCCTATGAGGTCTTCTTTAGGCCGTGCACACCTAGCTAGTAAGCTAAACAAGCAAGCTAACACTATTCTCTCCCCTCTCCCTCTATAACGGGAAGCAGGGTGCACGGTCACCCAACCCTTGGACCTCCCGTAACCCAGTCCCATGTCTCGTCACGGGGCTGTTGTCTTCTGCGTTGACCATAACGGACCTCCGTCCAGTCACTCATGGTGCTTGCTTCTCCAAAAATTTTAAACAAAAAACACTTCCAAAGGAAGGAGTGAGTCTCTTGTTATAAAGTATGTAAATATGTATTTTTTTTTCCATTTGTTAAAAAAAAGAGATAAAATACTCAAACTAAACAAGATGTGTAACTAGAAAATTTTCAAAAGAAATTTTGAGTGCAAAAACAAAAGTAATGACATTATGTACAGGTTTTGTTTGAACATTTCTTTAAACAAATGCTTAAGAAGAAATTATCTTCACACTTAATAGTTTTTGAAGCCCACTGGGTTTCATTTAGTCCACAAAACAGTATATAGTACCACACACACACACACATAACTATATTACAATATACAAATATACATAATTAACAAAATTAACAATAATAATACAATATTTACAATCTAAAAACAATATAAGACAGATAGCCAATGCCTGGCATGGGCCCAGAGAGTTGCAGAGTAATAGGAAGGAAAGGGAGAGGAAAGAGGATAGGTTGAGGAAGAGCAGAAGCGGTGACAGTGTATGGCTACAGATGTTTAGTTTGTTTGTTTTTTGTTTTTATTTTTAATAAAAATAATAAACATGAAAAACTCAACATTAGCCATGACACTGAGGCAGAATCTCCATGCGCCTGAGCTCTTTACTTGTCTTTTGTTCCCCTTAAGATTAACAATAATGACAAACATATACAATATTTACAATATAAAAATATACATAATTGAACAAAATTAACAATAACAATATTATACAATATTTACAATTGGTGTTTTTGTTCTCTCTTTTTAGATTATTTATTATTTGTTTTCCCTTAGGAATTCCAGCTCTTTGTTTTTTTCTTCCATTGCAGCCCTGAACTGCTCTGCTTTTTTTCTTCAGGTCTTCAGTGGCGACAGTGAGGTTGTCGCTTGAGATTTTTTCACTTTCCTGTACGGCCTCCGTAGCCTCTGTAGTTCCTGCTGCAGGCTTCTTTTTCAACCCTCTGTCTCTCACAAAGAGCTTCGAGTTGAACGATCAGAGAAACATTCTGTTATTTTCCTCATTTAAACTTTGATCTCTTTTTTTAGATTACTTATATGAGAGGAATCTCTCATTCTTTTCCCCCTTTTTGCTGAGAAGTTCAGCCATAGGAACAGGAGGTTGTTCTTCAGGAACCTGCATGGGAATGTCATTTATCTGCTCGTCAAGAAAGTTTGAAGCTTGTGGCACCTCTGCCCCAATATTCTCAAATCCAGCTAGGATCTCCTCCTGCCTCCTCTCCAGCTGGTCTTTTAGGTCACAAATGGACTGCTGCAAAGCCGTTCCTGATAGCTCGTCTTGCCGAGTCTGCTCTACGCGATGTTCAAAGTCACGTAGGGTTGCCCTCAGCAATTCCAGCTCTTTGTTTTTTTCTTCCATTGCAGCCATGAGCTGCTCACTTCTCCTTCTTTTTTTCTTCAGGTCTTCAGTGGTGACAGTGAGGTTGTCGTTGAGATTTTTTTCACTTTCCTGCAGCCTCTGTAGTTCCTGCTGCAGGCTTTCTTTTTCAACCCTCTGTCTCTCACAAAGAGCTTCGAGTTGACGATCAAGAAAACATTCTGTTTATTTTCCTCATTTAAACTTTTGATCTCTTTTTTTAGATTACTTATATGAGAGGAATTACTCTCATTCTTTCCCCTTTTTGCTGAGAAGTTCACCATAGGAGCAGAACATAACTGTTTCTTATCCCAGGTGGTCATGTGGTTAAGGAAAGGAAAGGAAGAGGGTAGGTTGAGGAAGAGCGAAGTGGTAACCGTGTTATGGCTACAGTGTTATAGGTTTTTTACTTCTTAATTTTTAATAAAAATAATAAACCTAAAAACTCAAACATTAGCCATGACACTGAGAGCCGAATCTCCATTGCTGTCTTGAGTTTATTCTGTCTGGTCTTTTTCCTTAAGATAACAGATATAAACATACTATACAATATTTTACAATTAAAAATTAATAATGAACAAATTAACAATAATAACAATACTTAAAAATTTTACAATTAATAAATATACATAATTGAACAAAAGTAACAATACTAACATACTATCAATATTTACAATATAAAAAAATAACATATATTAACAAAATTAACATACAATATTATTACAATTTACAATTTTGTGTTTTTGTTTCTCTTTGTTAGATTATTATATATTTGTTTCCCTCTGAATTCCAGCTCTTTGTTTTTTTCTTCCATTGCAGCCCTGAACTGCGCTGCTTTTTTCTTCAGTCTTCAGTGGCGGACAGTGAGGTTGTCGCTGAGATTTTTTCACTTTCCTGCAGCCTCTGTAGTTTCCTGCCTCAGGCTTTCTTTTTTCAACCTCTGTCTCTCACAAAGAGCTTCGAGTTGCACGATCAGAGAAACATTCTGTTTTTCTCCATTTAAACTTTTGTTCTCTTTTTTTAGTTCTATTATGAGAGGATTACTCTCATTCTTTTCCCCCTTTTTGTGAGGTTCAGCCAGAGGAACAGGAGGTTGTTCTTCAGGACCTGCATGGGAATGTCATTTATGCTCGTCAAGAAAGTTTGAAGGTTGGCACCTCTGCCCCGATCTTCAAATCCAGCTAGGATCTCCTCTGCCTCCTCTCAGCTGGTCTTTTAGGTCACAAATGGACTGCTGCAAAGCCGTCCTGATAGCTCGTCTTGCCGAGTCTGCTTTACCGCGATGTTCAAAGTCACGTAGGGTTGCCCTCAGCAATTCCAGCTCTTTGTTTTTTTTCTTCCATTGCAGCCATGAGCTGCTCCACTTCTCCTTCTTTTTTTCTTCAGGTCTTCAGTGGCGACCGTGAGGTTGTCGTTGGATTTTTTCACTTTCCTGCAGCCTCTGTTAGTTCCTGCTGCCGGCTTTCTTTTTCAACCCTCTTCTTCACAAAGAGCTTCGAGTGAACGATCAGAGAAACATTCGTTTATTTCCTCATTTAAAACTTTTGATCTCCTTTTTTAGATTACTTATATGAGATGAGGAATTAACTCTCTCTTCTTTTCCCTTTTTTTTGAGAAGTTCAGCCCATAGGAGCAGGAACATAACTTTTCTTTTCCCAGGTGGTCCTGTGGTTAGGAAAGGAAAGGAAGGAAAGAGGATAGGTCTGAGGAAGAGCCGACAGCGGGTAACAGTGTTTATGGCTACGCATGTTATAGTTTTTATTCTTAATTTTTAATAAAAATCAAACATAAAAAAACACTCAACATTAGCCTGACACTGAGAGCAGCATCTCCATGCTGTCTTGAGCTTCATTACTTCTGTCTTTTTTTTCCTTAAGTAACAATAATAAACAATACTAACAATATTTTAAATATAAACATTAACATAATTTAACAAAATTAACAAAATAACAATACTATAAAAATTTACAAGTATAACAAATATACATAATTTAACAAAATTAACACTAACAATATTATACATATTTACAATGGTGTTTTGTTCTCTCTTTTTAGATTATTTATTATTTGTTTTCCTTAGATTCCAGCTCTTTGTTTTTTTCTTCCATTGCAGCCCTGAACTGCTCTGCTTTTTTCTTTATCGTCTTGTCACATGGCGACAGTGAGGTTGTCGCTTGAGATTTTTTCACTTTCCTGCAGCCTCTGTAGTTCCTGCTGCAGGCTTTCTTTTTCAACTCTCTGTCTCTCACAAGAGCTTCGAGTTTGAACGATCAGAGAAAACATTCTGTTTATTTCCTCATTTAAAAATTTTGTTCTCTTTTTTTAGATTACTTATATGAGAGGAATTGATCTCATTCTTTTCCCCTTTTTGCTGAGAAGTTCAGCCTAGGAACAGGAGGTTGTTCTTCAGGAACCTGCTCTGGAATGTCCATTTATCTGCTCGTCAAGAAGTTTGAAGCTTGTGGCACTCTGCCCCAATATTCTCAAATCCAGCTAGGATCCTCCTTCCTCTCTTCCAGCTGGTCTTTTAGGTCACAAATGGACTGCTGCAAAGCCGTTCCTGATAGCTCGTCTTGCCGAGTCTGCTTACGCGATGTTCAAAGTCAAGTAGGTTTGCCCTCAGCAATGACGCTCTTTGTTTTTTCTTCCATTGCAGCCATGGCTGCTCCACTTCTCCTTCTTTTTTTTTTCAGGTCTTCAGTGGCGACAGTGAGGTTGTCGTTTGAGATTTTTCACTTTCCTGCAGCCTCTGTAGTTCCTGCGGTGCAGGTTTCTTTTTCCACCCTCTGTCTCTCACAAAGGCTCGAGTGCACGATCAGAGCAACTTCTGTTTATTTCCTAATTTAAACTTTTGTTCTCTTTTTTAGTTACTTATATGAGAGGAATTCACTCTCATTCTTCCCCTTTTTGCTGAGGAGTTCAGCCATGGAGCAGGAACCTAACTTTTCTTTTCCCCAGGTGGTCCATGTGGTTAAGGAAAGGACAGGAAAGAGGATAGGTTGAGGAAGAGCAGAAAGTTGGTAACAGTGTTATGGGTACAGATGTTATAGTTTTTTATTCTTTCATTTTTATAAAAAGAATAAACATAAAAAACTCAACTTAGCCATGACACTGAGAGCCGAATCTCCATTGCTGTCTTAGCTCATTAACTTCTGGGTTTTTTCCTTAAGATTAACAATACAAACAAACAATAGACAAAAAATAAATTCATAATGAACAATTAACATAATAAACAATACTATAAATCTTACAATAAATATAATGATACATAATGAACAAAATTACAATAATAACAATCTATACAATATTACAATTAAAAAATATACTATATTTAACTAAAATAAAACAATAACCTTATTATAACAATATTTACACTTGGTGTTTTTGTTCTCTTTTTTAGATTATTTTTATTTGTTTTCCCTTAGGAATTCCAGCTCTTTTGTTTTTTTCTTCCATTGCAGCCCTGAACTGCTCTGCTTTTTTTCTTCAGGTCTTCAATGGGACATGAGGTTGTCGCTTGAGATTTTTTCACTTCCTGCGCCTCTGTGTTCCTTGCTGCAGGCTTTCTTTTTCAACCCTCTGTCTCTCACAAAGAGCTTCGAGTTGCAACGATCAGAGAAACATTCTGTTTTATTTTCCTCCATTTAAAATTTTGTTCTTTTTTTAGATTATTATTGAGAGGAATTACTCTCATTCTTTTCCCCCTTTTTTGTCTGAAGTTCAGCCATAGGAAACAGAGAGTTGTTCTTCAGGAACCTGCTGGGTCATGTCATTTATCTGCTCGTCAAGAAAGTTTGCGAACGCTTGGGCACCTTCGCCCAATATTCTCAAATCCATGCTAGATCTCCTCCTGCCTCTCTTCCGCTGGTCTTTTAGGTCAACAATGGAACTGCTGCAACAGCCGTTATGATAGTCTCGTCATGCCGAGTGCTTTACGCGATGTTCAAAGTCACGTAGGGTTTCCCTCAGCAATTCCAGCTCTTTGTTTTTTCTTCCATTGCAGCCATGAGCTCTCCAACTTCTCCTCTTTTTTTCTTCAGTTCTTCGTGGGTGACAGTGAGGTTGTCGTTGAGATTTTTTCACTTTCCTGCAGCCCCCCTTGTAGCTCTGCTGCAGGCTTTCTTTTTCAACCTCCTGTCTCTCACAAGAGCTTCGAGTTGAACGATCAGGAAAACATTCTGTTTATTTTCCTCATTTAATACTTTTGAGCTTCCTTTTTTAGTATTATATATAGGAATTACTCTCATTCTTTCCCTCTTTTGCTGAGAAGTTCCAATAGGAGCAGGAAACAAACTTCCCCAGGGGGGTCCAGTGGGGCAGAAAGGAAAGGAAAGAGAGTAGGTTGGAGGAAGGCAGAAGCGGGTAACAGTGGGAGGGACAAGGCGTAGAGGTGGGTAATCTTAATTGTTAATAACAATAAAACATAAAAAACCAACTTAGTCCTGACACCCTGAGAGCAGGATCTCCAGTGCTGTCTGAGTCTGCATACTTTGTGTTTCTGCTGGGTTGTGTTGCCTTAAGATTGAACATCGAGAACAATGACTAAAACATTTGTGCAATATAAAAAAAGCATACTAATTTAAACTAAAATATAACAACTAATAACAATACATAAAACTATTTACAATCTAAAAATATACATTAATTAACAAAATTAACAATAATAACAATACTATACATATTTACCAATTAAAAAATATACATAATTTAACAAAAATTAAACAACAATAACATATTATACATATTTACAATTGTTGTGCTTTTTGTTCTCTCTTTTTAGATTATTATTATTTGTTTTCCCTTAGGAATCCAGCTCTTGTTTTTTTTTCTTCATTGCAGCCCTGAACTGCTCTGCTTTTTTTCTTCAGGTCTTCAGTGGCGACACGTGAGGTTGTCGCTTGAGACTTTTCTTCACCTTTCCGCAGCCTCTTGTATGTTCTGATGCGGCCTTTTCTTCTTTTCAACCCTCTGTCTCTCACAAAGACGGCTCGCAGTCTTGACCACGATCAGAGACAAACCTTTGCTTATTTTCCTCATTTAAACTTTTGTCTCTTTTTTTAGATTATTATATATAGAGGAATTGGCTCTCATCTCTATTTCCCCCTTTCTGCTGAGACAGTTCAGCCATAGGCAAGGAGGTTGTTCTCAGGGTAACCTGCATGGGATATGTCATTATCTGCTGTCAAGAAGTTTGAGTTGTGGCACCTCTGCCCCCATATTCATCAAATCAGCTAGGTCTCCTCCTGCCTCCTATCCCAAGCTTGTCTTTTAGGCCCTAAATGGTGGGTACTGCTGAAAGCCGTTCTGATAGCTGTCTTGCGAGTCTTCGCTCTACGCGATGTTTCAAGTCACGTAGGGTTGCCCCTCAGCAATGAAGCTTCTTGTTTTTTTCTTCCATTGCAGCCTGAGCTGATCACTTCTCCTGCTTTTTTTTGTCACGGGTTCAGGGCGACAGTGAGGTTGTCGTTTGAGATTTTGTCACTGTCCTGCAGCCTCTGTAGTTCCTGCTGCAGGCTTTCTTTTTCCACCCTTGTCTCCACAAAGAGCTTCGGTTGCACGATCAGGAAACCTTCTGTTATTTTCCTCATTGAAACTTTGTCTCTCTTTTTTTAGATTACTTATATGAGAGGAATTACTCTCATTCTTTCCCCCTTTTTGATGGAAGTTCAGCCATAGGAGCAGGAACATACCTTTTCATTGATCCTTGGTGGGAAATTCTTGTGAGTATTCTGTACTGTTTGTTGCTGCTTGAAATTGTTTTGATTACAATAAATGTACCACCTTTAAATTAAGTTGTATGTGTCTTTTTTAAGGATTAAGTATTTCAGATTTTTTTCTATTCAGTCTATGTATACTACAACAGTATAATAAGATCCTGAACATGATGCTTTTAGTTTTGGTGTTCTACCCCCAAGAATTTAAGTGGCTCCATCTGTATGTCCCCACCATCATCTTTGTGACCTTGCCCTGTGTGACCTCCTGATTGGCTTAGCATCTGTCGTTTACTGGCTATCTGTCCAAAACCCGATAAATCACATTTGATCTGTTCTGTCTCTCTTTACTCATGGTCCAAATAATATCAGTGTACTGAGCTCTGCGCGAAGAGACTACGCGGGAAGAGATGCAGAGTAAGCAAATGTTCTTATGCGTGGTGCTGTGGAACACATACTGTTGTAGAAAGTACAGCGGGGAGCTCAACATGATGTGTGGTGATAAAACAGAGAAAGTGTTAGAGACAGCACCTTCCTTCGTGCCAGATTCAACCTCATGGGGTGGAACTGGTGAGCTTGATCTAACCTCATACAGTCAGTTTGGCGTGAGAGAGAGAGATTACTGGGAGGAGGAAACCTGAGGCAGACTATAGCTGGTCGAAAAGTTGGTTATTATTCATTCATTTTTGGTAACCACAACAAAAAAAAAAAACATATTCTTTATAAACAAGCAGGACTCACTCCTTCTCTAGTAGATTGTTAACAACTTTTGATGCCAATTTAAATCGACTGAATATAGTCGTATAAGTTGATCAAACCATTATATTTTCAATATATAAAATTTGAATATTGATATGCCATTGTATATGATTTTATATAAATATAACATAAATGTAAAAAATTCTAATATAAAAGTCAGCTTTTGATAAATATTTCAAATTAATTATTTCACTCATAATGTATATTTGTCGTTTTTTATGGAACCCCCCGCTTTGCGTCGGGGTTCCATAAAACCTGTTGGGGTTTATTTTACATTATCCCTTATTTAAATTGTAGGCTCCTTACCATTGGCCTGATGGCCGAGTTTAACCTCAAAGGAAAGGGGAAGAATGAGAAGCTGGCCTTTGAAAAAAACAGCTGCTAAAGGGCTGTGTTGCGTAAGACCATACAGTATTTCATATTGTTGTCCAGTCAATCTTTTAATCCTTTAAATATGGCTAAACATGTTCTGTTTTTATAAAATTGGTGTTACAGAGAAATGATGATTATGCATGTTTCTATTTTTCCTTTTAGATGCTGTCATGAAGGCTCAGGCTCAAGCCACTGAGGGAGCCATTAAACAAAATATAGCCGACCACCTGAAACACACACCAGCAAGGAGGGGAGGCTGGGAGACCTGTTAGTTCAAAAACTTTAAACTAAAACTATAGTTTTGTTAGTTTTATTAAAAGTATAGTTTGAATAGTTTTATAGTTGTTTGTGTATATGGAAATTATTATTTAGATGAAAATAAATCTAAACAGTTTTTGGAAAGAGCTGGTTGTGTGTGTAAATTGTTTTGGAAAGCCATGTAACTGTATTTACATCATCCATATGCTTAAATCTCATATCTCATATCATTTTATCATTCTGTCCTACAATCAACAAAATGCTTTTTTTCATACAACCTTTGTGGCAATTTTAATTACAATATGCTATTTCTGCATTATGTCAAGCTTCAACTGACAGGTTTTAGGTGCTGTCTGCATTATGTCAAGCTTCAACTGACAGGTTTTAGGTGCTGTAAAGTTTTAAAAATTATAATTACAGAAGTGATTCATAATTGTTGTTTTTTTAAATTCTCAAATGACGAGATAGAAAATGATAGGCCTCTATGCATTAGGTTTAACCCAATTTCTGCGAGGTAAAGACTCTTGCAAACAACTAAATGGATGGATGGAGTGCATGATAATGATGTATTTAGGACATCTTGGACGTCTATATGATGTCCAAAAAAAGACGTAATAAAAACTTTCATTCAGCACCTCTAGAAGACCTGATTTCGAATGAATTTGTACGTCACGTGAACATCCAAACTGGAGGTCGGCAGGATGTCAGAAACGGACCTCAACAGCAAAAGTATAGGTACATTTATGAATCTAATAAAGAAAAATAAAACAGGCTGATCAACTCATCGGACCCTCTTTCCCTGCCTACGGGTGCTGTCCCTGAGACGAGAAAAAAAAACAACAACCTTAAATGTATATACAATTTGCCATCAGTCTTTTTCTCTTAAGCATACATTACATCAGAACACTATAACTTCCTTTTAGATTTTCTATAGGTTCTTCATTGTGCTGTGGAACAAAGACTAAACAGTGTGTCTTTCTCAATAGGTGTTTCTCCTCTCATTGGCACATAGATTGACTCTTCTACTCGCTGAGCTGGACCCATTCTTCATACTCATACTCCTCATTCTCGTATCTAACCACACCTTGTCCTTCAGTCATCTCATGCCTCTCGAACTCATCAACTGTGAGACAGGCTGAGTTGTCTGCCAGCTCGTCTGACAATGACGTCAGTCCTTCTAGTGCCTTTGTGATGCTGCCATCAGGTTGATCATAGATAAGCATTTGAAGTGGATGTGTTACTTCAGCATAATTTGCAATCCATGCTCTACAGAAGTTAGTCATTCCCAAAAAAGACATCATTTGTTTGTTTTTTTCGTCTGTGGTTTGGGTGCATGTAATATCGCAGTTTTCCTATTTTCATCTAGGTGTTTACCTTCAAGAGAGATATTGAAACCTAGATATTTCACTACTTCTTTCCATAACTGCAATTTATTTTTACTTACTTTATGGCCCTGTTCCGCTAAATATTTTAATAGAGCAATAGTGTCAATTTTGCAATCCTGTTCATTTTCTGAGGCTAGCAAAATATCATCAACATACAATAATAGCTGGCTTCCTCTCGGGGGAATAAATTGTGCTAAGTTAGATGAAATTGATCAGCGCAGGGGCGCTTGCTGGGGAATCTATACGGTTTTTGACCGTGCCATGGCGTGTAACGCCGCAGGTCAGAAGTGTATTATTGTGGAAAGTGAGTACTCGTGAGATGGCTGTGTGTATCTTAATAAATATGCAACATAATCAGTAATGCTTGGACATTGGCTGTGTTATGCACCTACACTGGCACGCGTACAAGCCCTTAAAACCACCAGCGTGCGCGTACAGTGACAAAGGGCCACTATAGTAACACCTGAACATATCCCAGTGTATATTTCGATGGCTCGATATGGACATGGGGGGCGTGGCTCAACGTTGAGGCGCGTCCCCATTTCATGGCCTGATTTGACATTTAATAACTTTGATTGGAGGACAGTTACAGGACAAATCTGATTGGCTGTTTGTGTTTTGGCTCCATTTATACACTGTGCTCCGACTAGGACTCTCCCTTTGCCGCTCTTCATCTGAGGTAAGAGGACATGTTTTTTTAACTGTGTATTTAGCTAGCATGCTACTTTTAATTGTGGCTTATAATGTTAGCTGTGTTAATTATACTATATAGTTTAGTATAGTATAGTACAAGGGCTCTAAATTAAGACACGCCAACCCGCCAAATACGGGTGAAAATTCATTCATGTCCATAGACATACATGCATGTATATATGACTATGGATGTAAGCGCCGCGGTTCAGCTCCGTCCTCTGCGTCAATTTACACCGGGCTACAGCAGCGTAACGAGCCAGACATATTCACATGAGATCACGCGAGAATCCCGAACGTATGCGAGACCCCGCGATAAACTGTGTATAAAGGAATCAACAACAACACCTTACTTTGCTTCTCCGATGTGGAAGAGATTATAAAAAGGATCTGTTGTGTCATAAGTTATTGTCTGTTGTTCCACTTCAACAATATCTCTCGTCTGCTGTTGAGACCATTTGATCGATTGACTGCTGACCTGGTCATGACGTTATTTTGATGGTGTGAAGTTGTGATAGACTACATGAACTGGCAGATGGTGCGCTTTAATTTTTCTAAAAGGCGGCGGCGTGTATTACATTGATTCTGTGTCGGATTAACTGTCTGGTATGATCTGCTCTGTTGAGCTTCACACGGTTTAGCAATCAGGTTTCCTCTCCTTGGAAAATCCACCGGGACCGTCCGCAGGGCGTTGCGTGAGCGACTTCAAAGTTAGCCCGCCAGACATCAGTTTTTGCGCATAAAAATAAATCGTCAAATTTCTATCTAAAAAGAAAAAGTTTTAATGTTTTCATTTTATTTTTATGTACAAAAATGGGTCAATTATCCTAATAGTATGTAGGGTTATGAGTAATAACACGTTCGGAAGTAATTTTTAATGTACTTAAGTTTTTCATTTATTGGTAATTATTTTAATTGGATATACATGCCCAATGTTGTTAGAAAGTTAATTGCCACGCTTTTAATTAATAAAATGAATCAGTTTCTCGCATATTCTGTCTTGTTTGCCTGGAAAATGTGGACCTAGTGGAAATGCTGATTGGCTGGTAACCTACCTTCCGAAACTACCAGCCAACATTCGATGGTGATTCAAAAAAAGTTCATTTAGAGCCCTTTAGAGTAAAACTACAAGGAGTTTTTGTGTGTGGGAAATTGTCTGATGCAGTGAACTTATAGAAAACACAACAACAGAACACAACATAACCCATAAAATATTAATTAGAATATGAAAACAGAAATAGCCAGGGCTTTTGAATTGTGTGTGTGTCTGGAAGAGGAAACAGCTAAATGAATTGAGAGGAGAGTGTGTGTGTGAGTGTGGTGTCAGGTCTTTCTCCTTTTCTTCTCTTTTCTGCTCCCGCAGCCAAGCTTCATGATAAAAAATACGAATGGCATCAATCTAACCATTAATAATGGGAATAAATACTATTATAGATAAATAACTATGGGTTATAATGAATAACAATATATGTCGTTCTTTCTCTCATAATAAATCAATGAAAATCGGAACCCTGGGTCTTGACCATACCGTGTGAAGTTGGCAAGAACAGCAAGTACCAGTCTTGGCGACTAGAAGGTCACGATTAATGGTATAGACTGCTTGTGGGTATGTGGACTTCATGTTTAGCTTCTTTGCTAATTTTTTATTTGTTTCATATGGTTTATTTTTCTTTCTTCTCCTCCGTGCATCAAGCTTCAAGGCTGGTTGTCACCACCGGGCTGCCGATAACAGGAAGTATCATTCAGCTAACTGGAAGTCACTTAGTAGAACTTGTACAAGGATTGGTGTACAATGTTTGGCCTGACTAACAACTGTTGCTGTGGGTGTGTAAAACATTAGGCTACTGGCTTTATAGGATTTTCTTGTTATATAAACTGTGTCCAATATGTTTATTTCTTTCTTTCTCTCAGTGGATCAAGCTTCAAGCAGCCTTGCCACCTGCCCCCTACCACGACTGCCAATGCCAAAAACAGTAAGTATCAGTCTCAGCTATTAAGGACTGTCATCTTATCATTTTAAATTTTAATTAAACTCATATGACAATACTATTGGAAACCTAACAAAATGAGCCACACTTTTTTAGTTTAACTTATGTAACATATTTTCATCAACGGAAGCAGTGTTCTCGTTTGTCTTCTCATAGTCAACCATCTGGATAATAGGGGACAGCATGTCCAAGGTGGTTGCCCAGAGAGCTGCAGAGACGACCGGAAGGAACTTGGGCCATTATGCGTCTCCATCGGCTGGTTTTTGGCTGAGGTGGACTGCGTTCGAGACGTCTTTGTTCTGGCTGCCTGCGAGGAAGAGCAGCACCGGATGTCCCCCGCCTCATCCACTGTGGTGGGAACGGACCTGGGGGGAGACCACCAGTGTCAACGTCGTCACCGGAAATGAAGGAGGACCTGCACCAGCTTCAAAACCACTGGCACCGCCCTCACATGATGATCATGTTTCTTCAATTGTGGCAGAGGTGCCAGTGAGGGCTGTGCAAAGCCGGTGAGGAGTGGACAGATCTAGAGATTTGTCAAAAGTGTGATGGCTAAATTTGTGCATGGTTTTCGATGGTGCCATTGTTGAGGCACCCTTCATTAGAAAACACTCCAGGGCGATTCCCTTGGTAAGATAAAGTTATTTCAACCACTAGGGGAATTATATGTTGTTAAATGCAATAGACAACTGTCTTAAAGACCACATCCCAAATGCAAGTGACGGCTACACTGCTTTGAATCTGCCTTTTAGGACACCATTTTTAAGTCCTAAAGATAGCCTCAGTGTCAGGCTAATGTTGAGTTTTTTATGTTTATATTATTTTTTATTAAAAAATTAAAGAATTAAAAAACTACAACATCTTAAGCCATAACAACTGTTAACCCGGACCCACTTCTGCTCTTCCCAATCTATCCTCTTCCTAAACCAACATGGACCACCGGGGGAAAAAGAAAGAAAGAAAAGTTATGTTCCTGCCCTCCTATGGCCTGAACTGCTCAGCAAAAAGGGGGAAAAGAATGAAGAGTAAAAGATTCCTCTCAAATAGTAATCTAAAAAAGGAGAACAAAAGTTTAAAATGTAGGAAAAGGAAACAGAATTTCTTCTTTTACCTATGGGAAAACAAATAATAATAATCTAAAAAAGAGAGAACAAAAACACCAAATTGTAAATATTGTTAATATTGTGATGGTTAATTTTTGTTAAATTATGTATATTTTTATTAATTGTTAACAATAATTGTTTAGTATTGTTATTATGTTAATTTTTGTTCAATTATGTTATATTTTTTATATGGTAAACTATTGTTTTTAGGTAATTGTTATTGGTTGTTAATTTTTGTTAATTATGTATATTTGTATTGTTAAATATTGTGCAGTATTGTTATTATTGTTTTTGACTTTTGTTAAATTATGTATATTTTTATAGTTGTAAATATTGTTTCGTATTGTTTATTATTGTTAATTTTTGTTAAATTATGTATATTTTTCTATTGTAGTATTGTTCAGTAAATTGTTATTATTGTTAAAATTATTATAGTTATTATATGGTAAAAATTGGTGTTAGGTATTGTTATTATTGTTGCATTTTGGTTTAAATGATGTATATTTTAAAAGAAAAACAAAAAAAACAAACTAAACATCTGTAGCCATAACATGTTTACCGGCTTCTGCTCTTCCATCAACCTATCCTCTTTTCCTGAAGAAAGGGCTGGATGCCGTACCCGTATCCAGCAAACCACATGAAGACCCTGTAAAAAAAAGAGCAGAAGTGGAGCAGCTCAGGGCTGGCAATGGAAGTAAAAGAACAATTGCTGTTGAATTGGCTTGTCAACCACGGTTAGTTTATCTGGGAGAACAATAATAAATAAATCGAATAAATGATCTAAAAAGAAAAGAAACACCCATGGGTAAAGTTGTATAATATTGGTAGTGGCCCTTTGTCCATCCCAACAACTTCAACTTACACCCCACACACATCAAAGGCCCACGGATGCCACCATGGGGATGTGGTGTCACAGCAGGCACAAGAAGATGAAATGTCCAAACGGAATCCGTGTGTTTTTGTGATGCGTTTCTTTCAACATACTCAACGCCCAAGCAAACCACTGGCTGCTGCTGCCTCCCTGTGCTGTAAAAAAAAATAGGCCCACCCAGGTGCATGCGGGTACGCAAGGTGCCCTACCCGATCTAAATATCCCGCAAGTGCCCAGTGTGACACAGTTACCAAAAAATAAACCAAAAGACCAACCTTGTAAATCTGAGGGAAAAAAATTACAGAAGTAAAGAATCTCAGGCACAATGAGATTCTGCGTCTCAGTGTCATGGCTATTGTGAGTTTTCATGTGTTATTATTTTTATTAAATAAAACAAAAAAACAAACAAACTAAACATCTGTAGCCATAACACTGTTAGCCAGCTTCTGCCTCTTCCGCAACCTATCCGCTTTCCGTCCTCTTCTTGTCCCCTCTTTCCTTTTCCTTCCTATCACTCTGCAAACCGTCTGGGCCCATGCCAGGCAGGGCTGTCTGCCTTCTTTATTGTAAGTTTTTAGGATTGTAAATATTGTAATTATTATTGTAAGTTTGTTTAAATTATGTATAGTTTGTAATAGTGTAATATAGTTATAATGTGTGTGTGTTGTGTGGTGGTGTGTGTAATGAGAACCGGGGGCCCTCAAAATAGTAAGTGTGAATATAATTTCTTTTCTTCTAAGCATTTGTTTTAAAAGAAATTTTCAAACCAAACCGTCAAAGAATGTCATTACTTTTGTTTTTTCACTCCAAAATTTCCTGTAAAAATTTTTTCGAGGTACACACCTTGTTTTTTAGAGGAGTATTTTAGCTCTTTTTTTTGTTTTAACAATGAATCTGATTGCTCAGCTGGGCTTCATTAGTTGTAATTCCGGACCTGAAGTGTCTGACATTCTTGTTTATTTAGTAGTAGTGCCAGTCTAGTCAATGAAAGCACTCGCGTTTCCAGAGGCCGCGAACTCCCTGAGCTATTTCCGTACCATTTCTATTTTTGTAACGAGGCCGCTGCGAACCTCGTAAATGTCAAGAACAGAGAAATACAGAATCACATAATAAAAATAAAAACACAAACGCAGTGGTTTCATGTAATTTAAAAAAGAGAGGTTGAGAAAAAGAGGCTGTAGAGAGTCACACCCAGCTCGAAGTAAGTGACCTTGAAGATGCAACTTAAAAAACTTTAAACCAGAGAAAAGTTAACTGTTCATCTCAAACGACAACCCTTCACTGTCGCCACTGAAGACTGGCAAAAAAAAAAGGAACAGAGTGGGCTGCAATGGAAGAAAAAAACAAGAGCTGGATTGCTGAGGGCAACTCTACGTGACTTTGAACTCCGTAGAGCAGATCGGCAAGACGAGATATCAAGAACGGTAGCTGTCCACGACCTTCAGTGTCGCTGGAGGAAGAATCTGATTCTGATAAGAAATAATAACGAGCTGTTGCAACGAAAGAAACGAAGAGATTATTATGCCTGAAAGGATCACGAAATCAAAGCAATGATAACCTAAGGATGCTTTGCCGCAGTCCATCTTGTGTTCAACTCGAAGCTCGTTGTGAGAGGGACAGACGTTGAAAACAAAGCTGGAGGAACTACAGAGGCTGCAGGAAAGTGAAAAACTCTCAAACAACAACTTCACTGTCGCCACTGAAGACCTGAAAAAAAAAGAAGAGAAGTGGAGCAGCTAGGGCTGCAATGGCAGAAAAAAAACAAAGAGCGGAATGCTGGGGCAACTACGTGACTTTGAAAATCGGTAGGAAGCAGACTGGCAAGCCGAGCTATCAGAACGGCTTTGCAGCACCATTTGTGACCTAAAGGACCAGCTGGAGAGGAGGCAGGAGGAGATCCTATCTGGATTTGAGAAATATTGGGGCAGAGGTGCTACACGCTTTAGGCTACGTTTACCCGTAGCCGGGTCTGTTGAGAAACCGAATATTTTCCCTCCCTCCGTTTTCCAAATAACCTCGTGCACATAGCATCGTTTCAAAAAGTCCAAACCCGCATAAATACGCCATCGAGCGCCGTCATAAACTACGCCAGCCTGTGGGTGGCAGTGTCGGAAGAAGGCGTATCCTCTGCAAGCCAATAGAATAATGCTTCCATGAGCATCGCCTAGCAACAAGTAAACCTTGGTCGCCACTTTTTGGGATCCGCTGCTAACACTCCGTTTATCTCAGTTTACACGCAAACGAAACCGGAGTTTTCCAGAATCTCCACTCTCGCCGGAGTTTTTAGAAAGATCGTTTTCAGAGGCGTGAATTACCGTTTGCGTGTAAAAGTAGGTACAAACGAAGGGAAATGTCTCCGTTTTAAATACCCGGTACGTGTAAAACAGGCTCAAACTTTCTTGACGAGCAGATTAATGACCTTCCCATGCAGGTCCTGAAGAACAACCTCCTGTCCTATGGCTGAATTCTAGCAAAAAGGGGGACAATAATCGGAGCAATTCCTCTCAAATAAGTCATCCTAAAAAAAGAGAACAAAAGTTTAAATGAGAACCTAAAACAGAATGGTCTCTGATCGTTCAACTCGAGCTCCTTTGTGAGAGACCGACTGTTGAAAAGAAAAGCCTGCAGCAGGAAACTCCCGGGCTACAGGAGAACTAAAGGCTACGGCAAGTGAAAAAATCTCAAGCGAACAACCTCACTGTCGCCACTGAAGACCTGAAGAAAAAAAGCAGAGCAGTTCCGGCTGCAATGGAAGAAAAAAACAAAGAGCTGGAATTGCTGCGGGCAACTCTACGTGACTTTTGAACTCGCGTAGAGCAGGACTCGGCACGACGAGCTTCAAGCGCTGGGGAGAATATGACTTGATAAGCAATAATAACGAAGCTGTTGCAAACGCAAGAGATGATTATTGTGAAAAGGAGAAGAAATCAAAGAACATGATACCAAGAATGGCTTTGCAGCATCCATTTGTGACTAAAAGACCAGATGGAGTTGAGCCTATTGGGGCAGAGGTGCACAAGTTCAAAACTTTCTTGATGAGCAGATTAAATGAAATTCCCATGCGGGAAGGTTCCTGAAGAACAACCTCCTGCTCCTATGGCTCAGCCCACAACTTTTTTCCGTCGCTGTGCTGGCGTGTACGAAAGCGGTTGACTGCTGGCATCGTTTGCTGCAGGTTATACACCCTAGGTACGGGGCAAGCAGTAATCTACAATGTTGGTCATCCTGTGTCATCGAGATGATTGAGCCTTACTGCCACCAAGACGACACACCCCTCATCCCTTCTAAAAAGCTAAAACAAACATTCATAATGTGTCAGGGTTTCTCCGGTTCTCCCACAATTTGCATGTTTATATGTAAAAAAAAACCACCCCACACACAAAACAAATATATAGACGCTGCACGGTCGTTGCAATGTTTACACTGGTTATTAGGGTTTAAGTCAGAATACAATACAATAAAATTCACACACACACACAAAATGTACGTTGACGTGAAATTGATGCTGTAAAAATAAGGCATGCGTCCTTGCGCGTCCCACATTGCCCATCGCCTAAGCCCAAGATGGTGTTTGGGATGTGTGATTTATCGTTCAATATATATATATCGGGATTTTTACAGCCCAAATAGCACGTCGCCCACCGGGGCAAATTGCCACGTATGCCAGATGCCAGTCCGTCCCTGGGGTCCACCTATCTGAACCAAATATTTACTAAGATTACAAAGGCGTTCACCTTTGACATTTGCAGATAATGACGATGGTATTTGAGAATTGTGATTAAACCAAAGAGGTATCAAAACGGGACCGTCTCGGCCGGGACTGGTGTGCTCTGGAACTTTTCTAAGAGTTGGGCAAACGGTTTTGCCAAAACCATCCAGAAAAATGAATGGGTGTGTATTGCGAGACTTTCCAGAGCTAGAGTGAGTGATGTCATCGCAGAATGGAGGGGGAGAGGAAACAAGTGTCGAAAAATATTTGTAAAAGGCGACTGTGGCCCGCAAATGAACAGCTACAGACATGATCTCGTCGTCGGGTGTCAGGACAGCTTATCGTCAAACCGCAGTGCTCGGCTTGATGTGGTGGAATCTTTAGGCGACATCGTGCCCGGAAAAAATGGCCCGTCCGTTTTTCTCGCTCACAGGCTGAGAGTGATTGCCCTTTGACGGTAAACACCGCCAAAAATGGAGGCCCACGTACGCCTGCAGTCCTCCGCGTCCAGGTCTCGCCAGCCTGTGATTGCTCGTCTCCCGTGAGGTTTGTTAGGGCCAGGGCTATGCTGCATGATTTCGTCAGTCAGCAGGAGCGAAAAGCTGGTCTCGGGTCTGCTCGAGCGCAGCACCTGTGTAGGCCCGGGGACCAGACCTCTGCTGCTGGATGTAGCGCAGCGTCTCGCTGTTTGTGGCAGAACCACTCAACCCGTTCCATTTTTGGATGTCCCATCCTTCTGCTTCTTCCATTCAGGTTCTTCTTCTTCCGATGATCCGCTGAGATCTGGACTTCGGCCGCTCATCTTTTCTACCTCTTAGGCTCCTCGTGTCAGCCTCAGATGCGGAGGTGAGGAGCCATTCCTCGCAGTCAGACTGCATAACATGTCGAGCGCTTCCTTCGCTGATGTACAGTTTGCCATCTCCAACTGACTATTCCCGCATTCTGCTCACATTTTAACCCGGCTGCAATGCACCTGCATAAATAACCTGAATGAGAAACCTAAACAAAGTCCAATTTTGTTTGGTTCTCACTAATCCTCTTTTTTTTATTATTGGAACTAGTTTATAGCGCCAGAGAGTGACTTTCAAGAGAAAATACTTTTGAAGTTGCTCGCACACGCACACACACCTTTTTTTTTTTTACACCACACACCTATTCCAACATCAAAAGCACACCACTTCTTTGCAGAAACCGTAAAAACGTGTGAAACTGCTGCCCGCGCTGATTGGTTAACATGTCGCCACCTGGTGGACGACTATAACAATCAAATTGAGCCAGTGGTTCCAAAATTAAATCTCAACATAAGGAATGCATTAATTTATGTTAGATAAAACGTGGATAAAAAAAGTGTTTTTAATGGGGCAGTTGGCTGAGCCCATTTTAGGCTTAATAAAGTCACTGAGATGACAATTCTAAAAAAATAAAATGAATATCTTTGAGCAATTTTGAGCTATCTCATTCAACACAGCAATTTCTTAAATAAATAAACAAAACAAATGGTACGTAGGGTCCCAGGTGCTCTAAGGTAACCCTTGCTCAAAGATATTCATTAAATTTTTTTTATAGAATTGTTCATTTATTCATCATGTTATTTATTTATTTATTTTTTTTTAAATAATCCATTTGCCTTAAGAAACGTCTCCGGATAAAGAAGAAAAAATTCAACTTCTGCTGCTTTTTGTCAGACCGTTTACTGTTCAACCTGCGATGTGTCAGCGGAGCGCAGCACTGTGGCATCTGTGCCTGGGCGTCTCGTTCTTACTCTAAGAGAAATCGATATTAATAATAATTCTAAGATGGATCTGAATTGCCTACCCTGTTTGCTTCAGATTGTGTTTACTTAAACAACACTTCGTGCCCTTTTTCATAACTGCATTCGGGTTAAAAAAAATAAAGTAGTTACCTATGTCGACTGATCAAAAAATAATGAAATTAATTAAAAACACTATGGGATATGCTGACTGTGTTCCTGTTATTGTTTCCGCACAGTTAGTGGTTGGATTACTTATGTTATTCATTGTCAGGATTCTTGGTGTACTTAAAGGAGGCTGTGGTGTCTGTGTCAGTTAAGTTGGCAAATAGGTTGAATAATTTTAAGGACCATTGTCAGATATTCCAAATTAATTGCCCACCACAACTCGTACACTCTCTATTTGTACTGGTCAGCTATAGTTGGCGTTTTTCAGCCTCCAGTTTTTTAATTGTGTCCTACGTGAACGCTCAGACTCAACCTTTTCTGCATCAAGTGTTTGCAACGTTGCACACGGCACCAATGCCACTCCGCCACCAACTTCAACCTGACAAGAACCTGTAGCCCGACAGAGCTGGAGGCAGGAAAACGTGGCTTCACGAAGCCTGATGTGTAACCTGTTTGCCGTGACCTAAACAGCCTCACAGTGCACAGCTTGTTCTCCTCCGGTGATGGACGTTGTTGTCATAGTCTTCTGGTTTTGAGTTCTTCTTCTTTCCTTTTACTTCAGCAAGCTGTTTTTTTTTTATCGGACTGTCTGATTGAAAAAGCGTAGGGTGAGGGTAAATTAACTTAGCTAACACTTTTCAAATGCTAGCCCTAACGGTTAACATTAGTTAGCAGACAGCGTGGTTCAAAAAATAAACACGTGCTTCGTTCTTTTCGTTAAATTCATCGACGAAGGCGGCTGGCGTATATCTGTTCAACTGATGTTAGCACCCTGATTTAGTGGGAGCTTGACTTCATTTTCCCACTTTCCACAACTGTCTCCGCTGCTGCTGGTTTGGCTGATAACTGCCGCATAAAAAGTCCAAATCATTTTGGTCAGTAAGAAACAATGTATTCTGCAGTGGACAGAAAAAACGTGTTTACGGAGAAGACTCGGAGAAATAAGGAACTACGTGGAAATGTAAATTAGTGAGTTTTCCCAACATGGAGATAAATTAAAGCTGACACGAACTCAGAAAAAGTAAATAAAAAGCAAAGTTTATTAAAACCACGACATAGGAAATAAAGTGCAAAAACTCAAGAAAAGAAGAGATGTATAAAAGCCAGAAGTTAGGGGATCCAGGAGAGCCCAATTTTTGGAAGGAGGGGACCTGGGGGCCTGCGTTCGGCGGTCCTGGGTGTTAAACCAATGGGTCCTCGGTCCACACCCAGCGCCTTGGGTCTCGACCCATGTGGTTTGCCGGATACTGTGTGGACATCCCGCCCTTTCTTTTCTTTTTTTTAGCTAAACCTAACCTCTTTGAACCTAAATTAAGGAGAAGAAGCCCTAATTAGCGGAAATCTTAACCTAAATTGGACGAAGTAAGGTACTATATAATTAATTCAAGAAGAAGAGGAAAGAAAAGGTGAACTCAAGACAAAGAAAAATACTTACCTGGAACCTGTATAAAAAGAAAATACTTTACCTGGAAACCTGTGGAAAACGGATAATACTTAACCGGAAAAAAAAAAAACATATTATGGGACTCAGATTACGGAGGGAACGGCCAAAAAAAAGAAAAAGAGGAGAGCAAGCAGCTCCTGGCAGGCCAGGCAAATAGCCGCTCCCCACAAAGTATACAAAGGCCAAGAAGCTAGTTGAATCTTACACTCTGACCAGTGCCCTGAAGAAGGACAAGTTGAGTCCGAAACGTTGTGCAACAAGCAGAATGAAGTCCCACAAAAGGATCGTCCTAGAGTCCAATTTTGGGAACTTCACAAAAATAATACACCTTTGTGACATTTAAAACCAAATATTGGAAATAAAGCTGCAAGAACTCAAGAAAACAGAGACATCTAAAAAGCTGGCAGCACTGGGGCTCTCTTTCCCCCAACGCTCAACTACGGATTTAAAAACATTAGCTGGAGTAAAGTTATTATTAAGCATTTTATAGGAGGCTAAATCTGTATTTTTTGTGATAACTAGTTTGATAATAAAAGTTATATTGAAAAACATGCATGTTGTTAATTAGTGATTAAAAAAGGTTATTTTAATATTAAGGGAACAGTTTATATTAATAGTTGGTACTTCACCATTTATTTCGCCGTTTCTAAATATACCATGTGCTGACCAGTTGATTTATCTATATTTAGACACAGTTTTTAGTTTATGGTTAATCTTTTTTGTCACGTTTTGAACTTGTTTAAAATACTGTTGATTGATCTGAGCCCCAGAGCGGCAGTCTTTTTTATTTTGGGTGTTACGGCGCTCACCAGGGACCTAAGCACTGCGGAACTCCACACCAGGCGCTTGTTGGCAGTGTAGGACGCCTGCGCCGTTTCCGCGAGATTCATGGAGAATCCTGCACATACGCAGAGACCCCGCCGATAGACTGTGTCTAAAGAAAACGAGCAGAACACAGCAGCTGACTTTCCTTCTCCAACTTGGGAGGGAGATTATAAAAGCATCGGTTTGTGTCTTATATTATTGGTGTTGTTCCACTTCAACAAAATTAGTCCACCTTGTTCACTGTGAGACCCTTTGATCGAGACTGATCACTGGTGTCACGGTTATGAGTACTTTGGTGTGAAGTGTATAAGCTTACATAA
>NC_040031.1:8222595-8222746 GCF_000972845.2 Larimichthys crocea
AGATATATTACATAAAATTAACAGATAATCACACTGGACTGAAAAAACATATATAAGCTGGTTAGTCAATCATGTCACTTACCTTGGTGTGATTAGACGGAATTCTTTCTATTCTTTAAAACAGACGATAAAAACATTTCACCAACCCTTA
>NC_040031.1:8222846-8223727 GCF_000972845.2 Larimichthys crocea
CAGCTTTGCCATAAACGGCCATCTCTGCGTCGGTACTCATGGTGCCGGCTTGTTTGTCTGTTGTAAAATCACAAAGGATCTGCTATTTAAGGCTGAATTCCATATAGACACACAGAAACCTGAACTTGAAATTTTGCTGAACACTGAAATTTTGCAGACACTAAAGCCCTGTTGTTGTTTTGTTGCAGGGTAGTTATTCAGTCTTTGTCAGCTTTAGCTGGTACTGAGAATAAATACTGCAGTGTAGTTTTGTCAAAAATGAATAACTTAAGCCATTCCTTGACTGACTAATAGTTTGCATATGTATTCAACACTGATAAAGAAAAATAAAAACAGTTTAAGGTTTCCTTACTTGACCCCCTTTCTGTCAAGCGTATTCACCACCTGTTCAAAGCAGATTTAATTAGATTAGATTGAGAAACACAAATTAGGTCAAATGTTTCTGTCAACATTTAGATTAGCATAAACATGAATTGTTAAGCTAAATCATAACTTTAACATGATTTGTCTAAAGTATAAGAGGACATAGTTTTACCACCAGCTGGATCTCACAGGTCTCCTATCACACACTGCTGTTTACTCAAGGACTCCTTATATTGAACTGGATTTGCTAACACAGCCAATCTAAATATGGAATGCATGCCAAATGTGGGAATGGAGACAGTGATAGTGGATATCAGATAAAACACATGATGTAATTATAACCAGGACTTGAGTTCTGCTTCATCAGTACTGCAATCAAAGTTTATTTTGGGCTTTTGAACACCATGTTTGACAGACTATACACAAATATAAAAAGACATCAGTGTTTTCTAAATTAATTAATTCAGTTTAATTTGATTAATTATAATAAATAATTAAAAACATATCCCTTTGATTGT
>NC_040031.1:8223827-8229340 GCF_000972845.2 Larimichthys crocea
GTTTTTTCAGTTTTTGGAATAAAACTAGCTCACTAAGTAATTAGTGACCTCATTAGCTCAGTTAAAAACAACAAGTCCTAATGTGGTGATCGTTAATCGCTAACCTGCTAGTAACTGGGGACACGCTGATGCTAACTAGTCACGTTTTAAACTTTTGAAGAAGCTCACTATTAAACTCGTAAGCTCAGTCAAAACAACAACAAATTTGCTAACAGTACTAGTTTAAAATAAAAATATGCTAACTGGTAAGCTAACTGCTAACATGCTAGCAACTGGAAACACACTGATGCTATCTAGTCGCGTTAACGTTTTAAACTTCTTTTGAAGAAGCTCGCTATTAAACTCAAGTTCAACAAATTCGCTAACGGTACTAGTTTTAAAAAGTCACGTTAGCTTTTTTTTTCCCCCGCTTCTTTCTGTTTTCTCAGTTTTACAATAAAACTAGCTCGCTAAGTAATTAGCAATCTCATTAGCTCAGTTAAAAACAACAAGTCTTAATGTGGTGATGCTAAGCAAAAGACTACTTGTAGGGCTGGTTTAAAAAAAAAAAAAAAGTTAACCGGTGAGCTAACTGCTAATGTGGTAGCAACTGGGAACACGCTGATGCTATCTAGTCACGTTAGCTTTATTTTTAGCTTCTTTCTATTTTCTCAGCATCATAAACCATCAAAGAAGAAGCTCGCTATTAAACTCGTTAGCTCAGTCAAAACAACAAGTTTGCTAACGGTATTAGTTTAAAAAAAAAAAAACTATGCTAACTGGTAAGCTAACTGCTAACGTGCTAGCAACTGGGAGCCCACTGATGCTATCTAGTCGCGTTAGCTTTTTTAGTTTCTTTTGAAGAAGCCCATTATTAGTTAGCTCGTCAAAACAACAACAAGTTCGCTAACGGTACTTATTTTCCAATTTTTACGTAATTCAACAGAGCAGATGGCGCAACGCGGCTATTACGTTAACGTTACGGCAAACTGTCAAGACGCCTTCCTATTGGTTAACAGGCACCAAATTCACCATTTAGCTATTTTTAAACATCGGCATGTGACCGGGCCTTTAAAAAACGTGATTTACATGGAAAGCCAGGCTAGCTCATGTTTATATTTGAGCCTCCTGGCTTTCCATACAGGTGTGACGCGTGCATGAGCAGGTGTGTTTTTTATTAGATGTGTCATATAAAACGTGGGAGGTAAGAATCGCGTGTGTCTAACAGCAGCCATCGTCATCGCAGTGTTTTTTTTTTTTCTTCCCTATTTAAAAAGAAGACGATATGCAAAAAGCCTCATCGGTGTGTACAACTTTACAGGTTACAGTGGTTCAAAGATGTTTTATATTGTGATGTAAGTGATGGATATTGTCATAAACTTGGATCCTCGTGTGCCATCAGCGAGCTCAAATAATTCCTTTAACCTCCCCTCCCCGGAAAGACGTTTGCCAGTTAAAGCCACGGGTTTGTCTCTGACTTCGCTTATAGATATTACGTCAAGGTCAGAGTCTTTATTAAACCTACCCAAGAGTTGTCATGTTTTATTTTCATATGACGATATTGATAATAACTCTATGTACGGTTGAAGAACGACTCCTTAAAAATTCCCTCGTAGTTTTCTTACACGACTCGTAGATTAATCTGTTGATTTTTAGTGTAGTTTTTTCACGACTGTCATCAAGAAGAATTAAAAAATAAAATCCTTTTCACCTTCTGCACAGAAAATGTTACCTGTATGGATTTGTTCATATATTGTGTACATACTCGAGGCTGCTCAGTGGCCTTCATATTTTTTTTTTTTTCGGTTTGTTTTTCTTGGGTTTTTCAGAAACCAGGAACAACAGCAGAACAGAGCCCATCAAACTTGTCTTAAGAACACACACATATATATACTGTATACATCTATGCCAATGCGTACACCTTCTCAGGACCGCTCTGTTACACTCCAGAGAAAAGCAATTCTGTGGTCCGACAAGTTAGTGACAGATTTTTTTCCGCTTGCGAACCACTCACCATTCCAGTAACACCGAGTTAAGATAGACAAAAAAAAGTTTAGGTGGATTTATTTTATTTTGTATTATTTGACTGTTTTCTGCTTTTCTTCTGTTTTATTACGTGTTCTGTCTCTAACCGTACATGGTTAATATTAAAGTTGACAAAGTTATGCTTTAAAGTCCCGACGTGTGCGAGTGTGTTTTTATTCCTTTTTAAAATGTGGAGATCAGACAGAATTATTATATTTTATATATTTTGATCTGTCATAAGTGATTTTCTCTGATCACTGGCCGTCCTAGAGCTGCTCATATAGTCTCAATGTAAGTATATGTACAGTATAATAAACAGTTCTTGACCTTGCCGGTTAATAGAACGTGTCAGTGTTGCAGCACTAGTGATCGGTCTAAAGATCACTTCTCAAACGCCTCAAGGAGGACTTAAGATTGTAGTTCAAGACCTGTGAAGCCAGAGGTTATGCAAAACTATGAAGGTATAAAGAATGGACAGAGTATCCGTGACGTCACCCACAGGACTGTCCTGCCTAATCTAAATATCGGCAAAGACGTGGATCGAGGCAAGCTGGGTGCTCTAATAAGTCACCTGTAACGACACCCACCTGTCAATCAAAGCGTCTTTTGAACAGGTGAGTTGTATAAAATTCACCCTCAGTACAGTTGTCATAAATGGGGAAAAACAGTTTTTTGTACCAGGCTGTAAACATGTTTATTTCTGCTGTGAATTTGGACATTTGAACATGGGGACTTATGGAGATGGTTTACATTCGTTTACGTGACACATTAAAGGTCCACTGTGTTGAACTTAGTGACACCTAGTGGTGAAGTTGCAACCAAATGAATACTCACACCTCACCCTCTCCTCCCAACCATGTAGGAAAAACATTCACTCTCACTTTAGATATAAAGGGAAACACAACGATTCTCATTTTCAGGTGATAACGCACTAATAAACAATGGAGAAGGCTTAAAGTTGCTGGGAAAACATTAAAGTTTTTGGGCTTCAGCTTTCACTGTGACCCAACTAAACTCTTTGAAAAGAGAGTTTACTTCTGTATTTTCACATCAGCTGTATCTATCATCAAGGTGGTTAAATTAGTTTACCTGCCTCTGTACTTACACACCTGCAGGCATCAAACATCACATTTATATAAACTATATTTAAATATATTACATTTTATATATTCTATGGAGGAGATTCCAGGAGATGGTCAGTTAATCTAGGAGAGCTGGACAGGACCGTAGACGGTCCTTAACCCATCAGCAGGACCAGTATCTGCTCCTTTGTGCATGGAGGAACAGGATGAGCACTGCCAGAGCCCTACAGAAGACCTACAGGAGGCCACTGGTGTGAATGTCTCTGACCAAACAATCAGAAACAGACTCCATGAGGGCGCTGACGTCCTGTACTGGACCCTGTGCTCACTGCCTGGCACCATGGAGCCCGACTGGCATTTACCACAGATCACCACAATTGGCAGGTCCGCCATTGGCGCCCTGCGATTTCACAGGTTCAACCTGAGCACATGTGATGGACGTGAACAGGTCTGGAGACGCCGTGGAGAACGTTATGCTGCCTGCAACATCATTCAGCATGACCGGTTCGGTGGTGGGTCAGTGATGGTCTTGGGAGGCATAGGAAGAATGCACAGGTTAGACAACAGCACCCTGCTATTAGGTATCACTATGAAATCTTTGGACCCATTGTCAGACCCCATGCTGGTGCAGTGGGTCCTGGTTTCCTCCTGGTGCACGACAATGCCCAGCCTCATATGGCGAGAGTATGCAGGCAGTTCCTGGAGGATGAAGGAATTGATACCATTGACTGGCCCCTATGCTCGACTGACCTAAATCCAATAGAACACCTCTTGGACATGGACCACCAGGTTGCACCTCAGACTGTCCAGGAGCTCAGTGATGCCCTGGTCCAGATCTGGGAGGAGATCCCCCAGGACACCATCCGTCGTCTCATTAGGAGCATGCCCCGACGTTGTCCGGCATGTATACAAGCACGTGGAGGCCATACAAACTACTGAGTGCCATTATAAGTTGCTACAAAGACATTTTGGTATGGTGTCTTTGAATTCATTCCTCTGTGGGTTGATAGTTTTCATTTCCATTAATGATGTGGCGTCCTTTCGTTCTTAACACATTACCCAGATAGCAAAAATCTTTTGGCTTCGCTTTGGCCCAAATCTGGCTTGTCATTTTGGCAAGGTTACGGGTGGATGTCTGGGCCATAAATGGCCCAAATTAGGAAAGCCAGAATCATTCCAAAAGGGAGCCAAAATTCACCATAAAAACAAATTGTGGACTTCCAGAATATAGCCATAAATGTCCCAGAAGAGCCTCAAATCAGCTGTTCCCACTTGCGCCCAATTTTCTGGCTTGCCATAAACATGCCTTAACTCAGCCATATATTGCTGGCGCCTCCTTATCTATTATGGATAACCCTAATCATACCACAGTTAAGCCAAAAGGCTTTCTTAATGCCAAAAGAAAGCCAAAAATGACAAATGTATACAGCCAAAATATATTCTATCTGGGTACCCAGTCCATATCAGGAAAGATATCCAGTGTTATTTCTTTTCCTGTTGAGATCTGGTGTGTTTTCAAAGTGTTCCTTTCATTTTTTTGAGCAGTGTATTTTTAATTTAATGTATTATATCTTATTATCAGTTATTAACAATGTTAAAACTGCGTGCCACACCTTTAAATACACGTCGGTATGTGGGGGAGTGTAGTTGTAGTAGCAGTGGAATCTTGGTTTGCGCGTTTACTCCTATCACTACGGTAAACCAGTACGCTCGGCGGGAACAGACCTGGAGTCAGATTTAGTGATTATCAAGCGCGCTAAGGCAGAACAGGTCCACGTCAGTTTGAGCTGACTCCGGATCAGATCTTGCGCTATCCTGGAGGAGGAGGAGTATTTACGGGACTGAGCCGGTTGTTGTGTGTGTGTGTAACGTCAGAAGACCCGCTGAAATTCAAAGTTTGGAGGAGGAGACAGAAAGTTGTGAAACAACAAGAAGCTGCTGGTTTTTCCTTCAGTCGGCGTCGAGCTGCTTCGTTAACACGGTAACGAGTTTTTACACCGGCGACATTTTGTCAGGTGAGGCGACCAACGGCTGCTAGGCTAGGCTAGGCTAGGCTAGGCTAACGCTCAAACGGCTGCGCTTGTTTAGATGGGATAGAACGTTAGCTCCGTGCTAACCCGGGCTAGCTCGATGACAGGTCGCTTTTTTTTTGTTCACATAAGTAAAATAATGTGAGGAAGTTTCTGTGAGTGTGTGTTGGGGAGTTGTCACGGTTTATTTTAACCCGGTTTAAGGCTCGGGTGGTGTCCAAAGTGCGGCCCGCGGGGCCCAAACACGGTCGGGTTTCATGTTAGCTTCGGTCACTGTGGTCTCAGCCCTTCAAAATAAAAGCACAGCACTTTAAACGCTAAGAAAAGTGTTTTATTTAATAGTTAAACATGTTATATGTTAAAAACTTTTTATTAAAGTCAAAGTCAACTTTATTGT